>NC_134356.1:642572096-642577096 GCF_048569485.1 Anomaloglossus baeobatrachus | reverse complement strand
TCACTGCAGAGATGTTATGAACATTTTCTGCAGCGAAACATGCAGCAAAACCGCAAAAAATCCACGGCAAAATCCGGTAAGTGCGCACATAGCCTTAGTCATGGGTCTTCCAGCAGGACAATGACCCCAAACAAACTTTAAGGGGCACCCAGAAATAGAAGCAAAGCGCTAGAGAGATTTGAAGTGGCAGCAGTGAGTCCAGATCTAAATCCCATGGACACCTGTGGAGAGATCTTAAAACTGCTGATGGGAGCAGACGCCTTCAAGTAGGAGAGACCGGGAGAAGTTTATAAAGAAGAGTCCGAAATTCCAGGTGAGAGGAGTAAGAAGCTTGTGGACGGTTATAGCAAGCGAATGATTGCAGTTATTTATTACAAAGGGTAAAGGGTGTGCTGCCAAATATTAGGCTGAGGGGGACAACAATTTTGCCTTTTTTTTTCCTTTGTTTTATTTGTGTTGTTCTGATGCACACAAAGGAAACAAACGTGTGTAACTGCAATCATTTTCTAGGAGAAATACTTCATTTTCTGGAAAAAGTGCAAGAGGGCCAACACTTTCAGCCATGACTATGTGTGTACATAAGGTATGCACACCAGTGATTATGCAAGGGGAATACATGGAATAGCAGACACTGCTGTGTGAATACTGACATGAAAAATCCAATAGCTATATGTAAGAATGAAATGGGAAAAATGGAACCTGCATTACTGCCATGAACATATGAAAAAACATATAGCTCACATATAGCTATTGAATTGTTCATGTCAGTATTCACACAGCAGTTTCTGCTATTCCATGTATTCCCCTTGCATAGTCACTGGTGTGCATACCTTATCTCCCCATAGTGATGTTTTTTTAGGTTTTTGCACCCAGTTCAGACATAGAATGGAGTTCCAAACGTTATTCCTTATTTATGTGTGTACATATACAGTATATACCGTATATACAGTACAGACCAAAAGTTTGGACACACCTTCTCATTCAATTTACTTTATTTTCAGGACTCTGAAAATTGTAGATTCACATTGAAGGCATCAAAACTATGAATTATCACATGTGGAATGAAATACTTAAAAAAGGTGAAACAACTAAAAATATGTCTTATATTCTAGGTTCTTCAAAGTAGCCACCTTTTGCTTTGATTACTGCTTTGCTCACTCTTGGCATTCTCTTGATGAGCTTCAAGAGGTAGTCACCGGAAATGGTTTTCCAACAGTTTTGAAGGAGTTCCAGAGATGCTTAGCACTTGTTGGCCCTTTTGCCTTCACTCTGCGGTCCAGCTCCCCCCAAACCATCTCGATTGGGTTCAGGTCTGGTGACTGTGGAGGCCAGGTCATCTGGTATAGCACCCCATCACTCTCCTTCTTAGTCAAATAGCCCTTACACAGCCTGGAGGTGTGTTTGGAGTCATTGTGCTGTTGAAAAATGATTGATGGTCCAACTAAACGCAAACCGGATGGAATAGCACGCCGCTGCAAGATGCTGTGGTAGGCATGCTGGTTCAGTTGTTGCGGGCGGCGAGGCACTACGCTCACCACGCTCAGGTCCGGCGCTGCTGCTGCTCGGTGGCTCGAGCGGTGGGCCGAATCCGGGGACTCGAGCGGCGCTCCTCACCCGTGAGTGAAAGGGGTAGTTTGGTTTGGGGATTTGGTCCGTGACGCCACCCACGGGTTGTGGTGAGGTTGGGCACCACCGCTGCTGGTGACGGGGATCCCGGAAGCGATGGCAGGGAGCAGCTGGGATATTTTCCCCTCCGTGGGTAGGGGTTGGTGGTCCCGGGGCCCGGTGAGATGACGGGGAGGCAGGGTTGGCCAGGTGCAGGGTCGCTTGGGCTGCGCAGTGCGGTGCCGGATGGCACGGTAGTACTCACTCAGCCACAAATGGATACAAAGTCTCTGGTAAACCAAACGGGTCCCGCAGCCAGCTGCTGTGGTTTCTCCCGGACGGTTGGTGGTGACTGCCTTTCCCTGCACCTGTGTGTATGTTCGGTCCCGATGGATTCCCACCGGTAACCCGCTCCCCAGCGTGTATATGTGCCGGAGGAGCCCTTTTGCCCGCAGGCTCTGGCCCTTGGAACTCTAGCTGTGGCGGTAGCTGTATTTCCTCTTGCTGGTTGGACGGTTGCCTTCAATCGGGTCTTGGCTGCTAGGAAACCCCTGACGGATTTGACCTATTTAACGGCGACTCCAAGCCTGGTCGGGGTCCGCAGGCCCTGCCGGTTTGTGCTGGCTTCACTTCGCTCCCCGGTTCGGTACCGGCGGGCCACCGCCCATCCCCGGTCCTACGGTTCCGCGTTGATCTGCCTCTCCTGCAGACGGCCACCACCGTCTGCCAACCTTGCTCTGGGTGCCCGGGCCACGTACCCAGACACAGTCAGTTTGTTCCTCTACTGCTACTTCACTCCTTCACTTCCCTAACTGCACTCGAGCTCTGCCCGAACTTAACTGACTTCCTTTTCCCGCCTCCAGCACTGTGAACTCCTCGGTGGGTGGGGCCAACCGCCTGGCTCCACCCCACCTGGTGTGGACATCAGCCCCTGGAGGCAGGCAACAAGGATTTTGTGTCTGACTGATGTGCCTATCTCGGGGTGGGGGTGCATGTTGTAGTACCTGTGACGACCTGGCTAGTCCAGGGCGCCACACAGTATGCCTTCAATTTTGAATAAATCCCCAACAGTGTCACCAGCAAAGCACCCCAACACCATCACACCTCCTCCTCCATGCTTCACGGTGGGAACCAGCCATGTAGAGTCCATCCGTTCACCTTTTCTACAAAGACACGGTGGTTGGATCCAAAGATCTCAAATTTGGACTCATCAGACCAAAGCACAGATTTCCACTGGTCTAATGTCCATTCCTTGTGTTCTTTAGCCCAAACAAGTCTCTTCTGCTTATTGCCTGTCCTTAGCAGTGGTTTCCTAGCAGCTATTTTACCATGAAGGCCTGCTGCACAAAGTCTCCTCTTCACACTTGTTCTAAAGATGAGAAGGTGGGTCCAAACTTTTGGTGTGTACTCTATATATATATATATATATATATATATATAAGGGCGCGAAGTTGAAGCCCCGCCCCCTGGGAACACAAGCCGGAAGTAAGACCCTGAGGCCGAAAACAAAACTAGAGAGCCGCGTCTAGAGACTGCTCCCGGAAAACCAAGTGGGAGAAGCGGGAAGATGTCCGCGCCCAATGCTAATGGTGGAGCAGTGCCTCTCGCTGGCGTGGCGGCGCTTAGAAGTGGCAGAGGCGGAGCGGTGGTTACCGCAGAGGAGCAAAAATCGGACCGCTTACCACTGGGGACCGCTGCCTGGCTGGAGCGAGAACTAGTGAGGTTCTGTGTCCGGGTGCAAGCTCAGTCGTTGCAACAAGTGCTGGATGGGAAAGCGGAGGTCCGGAGAATGGTGGCAGTGGTGTGGCCCCATGAGAGGAGAGCCGCCCATACAGTTCCGCGTCGGGAGAGAGGAACACAGACCCTCCCGGCCTCGCTGACCTGCCCGGAGCCAGAGCCCGTTCCCAGCATGGCCGAGGTGCACCGGCCGACAGAGCTCCCAGAAGTGGCGGTATCACCTGCTATACCACCTCCATTCCCGATGGAAGCCCGGAGTTCCAGAATGTGCTGCGGCTGGTCCAGGGATGCTGTCCCTAGAGCGCTGAGTGAGCCGTACGGCCCTATGCAGCAGTGGTAGCGGAACCCATAAGTCTACCAATGAAAGTTAAGTTAAAAGTTGACTGTTTAAAACCCGGTCACCCTTGTTGAACGTCCTCATGTTCCCGGAGGAGGCCATCTGTACCGCAGGTGGAGGGTGGCAGGGCAGTTGCAAAAAGTTGACAGTTGGAGCTCTATTCTTGTTGAACGTCTTCCCCTTGCTTGTTGAAGTGAAGATGCCATCAGGGGTCGGAGCCCCTGGTGGAGGATGGAGCCATACCCAGAGGAGCAATTGTACTGTACTCGCACCGTCGGCAGCTGGAGGGAGGGGTCTTTGGACAGTGTTGCACCAGGAGTGAAGGTGGCACTGGGATCCGTGCTGCCAGAGCGGTAGTCTTGTGGGAAAGTTGCAGAAGGAGGCTGCCCCGGCAGCGGTCTTTAAATCTTTTACCTACCTTCTTGTTGCTCGCCGCAGTCTCTGGAGAGGCTGATTGGAGGAAGGGCCTGCGGAAGAGTAGGCCGAGGCCCAGTCACCACTGCAACTGGTGACAACCCTCCAGGCCAGGGGTCCCTGGACTTGGGGCCCGTGATAAGGACTGCTGGGTAAGGAACTTTTTACCCGACCCGTGTGGGCGTCACCCGGACCCGTTCCTGGACTTGGGAAAAGGGGTGCGCACCAGTGTTAGCGCTGGCACCAGGGAACAGGTTGTTTTGGGTGGGAGCAATGAGAAGGTGACTCGTTCCGTTTGCAACGTTTAAGAATTGTGCCTCCCGTAAAAGGAAGAAAAATGTTATTACCTGTTTGAAATGTTATTATACTTGTCACTCCTTTTTTCTCTTTTTCTACAGTTCCAGTTATAATAAATGTTGGTGGTCGGACAGCCCGCGGACGGTCTGTATTTAACCAAGGGGGAATGTGACGCCTTGGCAAAACCAGGTAGTCACACAGTTTAGGCCCCTGAATAACACCATCTCACACAGGGTTACACACAGCCGACCTGAAACCCTACTCACCCCCCACCCACCCAGGGAAAGAAAGGCAAACCAGTGGGCGGGACCAAGCGGATGGAGAACGCCTACCTAGGGGTCTGGAGAGCCCGGGGGGGGGGGGGAAGCAGTAGTCTGAAGTTGAAGTTCTAGTTCATTAAGAGGGCACATCTCCTCATTAAGGGGGGGGGCACAGCTCTTCATTAAAGGGGCACACCTCTTCATTAAGGGGGGCATATCTCTTAAAGTGGTTGTCTGGGACTTTAACATTGATGGCCTATGCTTAGGATAAGTCGTGAATGTGTAATCAGTTCCCAATGCCAAAACCACTCAGTTGTGGATCTGTATAGCACAGCTACATCAAGGGAAGA
>NC_134356.1:642549596-642567096 GCF_048569485.1 Anomaloglossus baeobatrachus | reverse complement strand
TGTGACCTGTTGCCGCTGCATCTTCTCCTGATTAGCCGGCCGGTGTGATGTCACAGGTATGTCAGGCCGGCTAATCAGGAGTAGCTGCAGATGAGGGGCGATATTAAGGGCTCCCATCCAGCAGTCACAGCTCTGGAAATCTACAATGTGAGCATAAAATATTCCATGTGTATTCGCTATAAGGCGCAGAGTACAGATAAAGGACATATGTACAAACCATTTGTGTATTTCATATATACACAGCACACATATACGTAATTGGGGACCTGACAGCGGCTGCTCCACTGACTGATCTCACCCAGTGGCTTCCCCCTGCCAGTGACTGACAGGTCCCTCCCTATACATGAATGTATACTCAAGGGTGGATGATCAGCTGATCGTTCACAAAAACCGTCCGCCGGTAAAATAGTAAAAAAAAAAATCCCAAACAATGGACCATTTTTTTTACAGCATCAGTCACATGAGTTGTGCCACTACCTGCAACAGATCCGTTGCATCAGTCGCACAACTGATTGTGACTGATGCAAAGCAATGGAAGTGTGAACTTAGCCTAACGCCCTATGCTATCCACACTGTCCTCCATTGCGCTGTGGGCAGAGGAAAGTACTGTAATGTGCAGGTAAAGGTCCAAGACCGCCTGTGCATGGGCACTACAATGCTTTGATGTGCCCTCAGCCGGGCAGAGAGAGGTACGCAGGATCACCATGGAGGCTTGTGTGTGGATGACGTAGGACGCGTCATCCACACAAGCCAGGGAAAGAGGACGGCGATGGAAAGAAGAGAGGAGGCGCCGGACCGAGATCAGAGACCCCATCGGACCGGTGTCTAATTAAAACAGTTTTTTTTACATTATGCAGAGTGGCCTGGGCTCTTATATACAGTATTCTAGAATGCCGTATACAAGGGCGCACTGGTGGTGGCCACAGCTTATAAGGGAAAAACCTGGTGACCGCTTCCCTTTAAATATGTATTATATGGTTCTATTATATACATACAGCTGGGTGTGTGTATATATAAAAGGTGGCCATAAAATAACCTAGGGTGTACGGAGCCGTGTGCAGACTGACCCAGTGGACAGAATTGGTACTGTATGTATGCTATTCAAGACATGGGGAAACGTGAGGCATCTAAAAAAAAAATGTTATACCAAAACTTCCCACCAAGTGAAAAATTGGCGCTGTACAGTGAGCGTGCCCTGTAACTTGGTTTGAAAGCTGCCGGTCTCTTTGCCGGATGGTGCGCTGTTAGTGCGGTTGTTTTATGAGGATGCCAGGAATGTTACAGCGGCACTGAGAGCCTTTCATTGTTTGAAAGACCTTCACACACGTAGCGGTTAGAGTTGAGCGGACTGGCAATAATCCGGGTCCGGCGGATCCCCGGCGGGTTGATAAAGAAGTCCGGATCCGATCCGGAATCCGGCACCATATATGTCAATGGGGAGTGGAATCCGGGACGAGAGAGAGAGATGCAATGGCTGACAAGTCACTGAGCCGGATGATGACACGTTACTGAGTGTTCAGCCAGGGCACAGGCGCTGACCAGTAAGTAGAGAGGTTATGGAGGACATGGCCACTGCCATCGTGGAACAGGGCACCAACAACCCTGCCGGGAACAGCAGTGTTTCCAGGCAATTGGGACTTCCATACAGCAAAGTGCGGAAAGTTCTCGGAAAGGTCTTGCCGGCATACCCTGCCAAACTAGCCATCATCAACAACTTCTTCCTGGTGACAATGATACCCGAATGACATTTGCATTCATGTTTCTGGCGAGAGTGGAAGTGGATGGTCATTGGCCATGGTATGTTCTGTGGTGCACACAACTGTCGCTTATGGGCTACCATAAAATCCGCATGTGGTTGAGGGGGTTCTGCTACATTCACCAAAGGTAACCGATTGGTATGGCTTCACCTCATCATTCATCCTTGGACCGTTCTTTTACGAAGAAATGAGGCCATCTGGGGCGCTACCTGTTCCGTGACAGCAGCGAGATACCAGACAACGATGGAAACAGTGGTCATACCACAACTCCACCAGCGGCAGTGTCCTCAGACGACCCCCTTCATGCATGATGGAGACCTCCTCACATCGCAAATCGTGTGAAGAACATTGTGTGGACATTTTACCGATGACAGGGTTTTGAGCCGCTCCTTCCCTAACACATGGCCACCGCATTCGCCCCGGTCTCAATCCTTGTGATTTCTGGTTGTGGGGACACTTGGAAGAGCGCGTTTATCGGGGAAATGTCGACACCCTGGCTGACCTCAAAGACCACAGCATCGCACCTGACATGTTACACGCAAGCATCCAGCATGTTCTGCATAGGATGAGCATGATCACCGTGCATGATGGCGGCCATATTTAACAGTTATGCTAGTCTGTGGCACAATTGTGACCTCTCCTATTAGCTGCACACGGTTGGGTCGCTCGGTCACTGTACAGCGCCACGTTTTCACCTGGTGGGGAGTTTTGGTATAGAATTTCTATTAAGATGCCTTCCATTTCCCCATGCATTGAATAGCATACATGCCAATTCTGTCCACTTGGTCCGTCTGCACACGACTCCAAATACCTTTATTTTATGGCCACCTTGTACATACACTAAATCACAAAAGTGAGTACACCCTTCACATTTTTTAAAAAAAATGTTATCTTTTCATGGGACAGCACTGAAGATCTGACCCTGTGATACAATGTACAGTGTCAGTGTGCAGCTTGTATAACTGGGTAAATTTGGTGTCCTCTAAATAACGCAACACACAGCCATTAATGTCTAAACCGCTGGCAACAAAAATGAGTACACCTCTAAGGGAAAATGGCAAGATTGTGCTCAGTGTTAATATTTTGTGTGGCCTCCATTATTTTCCAGCACTGTGTAGTAACTCTCTTGGGCATGGAGGTCACTAGAGCTTCACAGGAGCTGCTGGATCCTTTTCCATCCTCCATGACGACATCACGGAGCTTGTAGATCTTAGAGACCTTGCGCTCTTCCATCTTCTGCATGAGGAGGCTTCACAGATGCTCAATACGGTTTAGGTCTGGAGATGCTTGGCCGGTCCAGCACCTTTACCCTCAGTTTCTTTAGCAAGGCAATGTGCGTTTTGGAGGTGTTTGTATTCTAACATAATGAACTGGAAGGAAGGGGCGGATCATGTTCTGCTTCAGTATGTTGCAGGACATGTTGGCATTCATGGTTCCTTCAATGAACTGTAGCTCCCTACAGTCGGCAGCACTCATGCAGCCCCCAAACCATGACACGGCCACCACCATGCCTTACTGTAGGCAGGACACACTTGTCTTTGTACTTCTCACCTGGTTGCCACCATACACGCTTGACACCATCTGAACCAAATAAGTTTACCTTGGTCTCATCAAGCCACAGGACGGTTCCAGTAATCCATGTCACTAGTCTGCTTGTCTTCAGCAGACTGTTTGCAGGGTTTCTTGTGCATCATCTTCAGAAGAGGCTTCCTTCTGGGACAACAGCCATGCACACCAATGTGATGCAATGTGTGGCATATGGTCTGAGCACTGATAGGCGGACACCCCATCCATGTAACCTCTGCAATGCTGTCAGCACTCATACATCTGTCCTGAAAAGACAATCTCTGGATATGACGCTGAGAATGTGCACTCAACTACTGTGGTGGTCCATGGCGAGGTGTACTCAGAATGGAAACTGTCTGGTTAAACCGCTGTATGGTCTTGGACACTGTGCTGCAGCTCATTGTCAGGGTGGTGACAATCTTCTTATAACCTCGGCCATCTTTATGTAGAGCAACAATTCCTTGTTTCAGATCCTCAGAGAATTCATTACCATGAGGAGCCATGCTGAGCTTCCAGTGACCAGTATGCAAGAGTGTGTGAGAGAGAACACCAAATGTAACACCCCTGCTCCACATTCACACCTGACACCTTGGAACACTAATGAGTCACATGACACCGGGGAGGGAAAATGACGACTAATTGGGCACAATTTGGCCATTTTCCCTTAGGGGTGTACTCTTGTTGCCGATGGTATAGACATTAATGGCTGTGTGTTGAGTTATTTAGAGGACACCAAATTCACCCTGTCATACAAGCTGCACACTGACACTGTATATTGTATCACAGGGTCAGATCTGCAGTGCTGTAGCATGTAAAGAAATAAAAATATTTACAGAACAGTGAAGGGGTGTACTCTTTTGTGATGTACCGTATGGGGTGTATACACATCCTGTGTCTGTATGGGGGATGTGTACAAATGTCCTGTATCTGTACTGCATGGGTGTGTGTATATACATGTCTTGTATATGTACTGTATTGGGGTGTGTGTATACATAATGTCCTGTCTGCACTGTACGTACACAGTATGGGGGAGATGTATACACTTCCTGTATTTTTACTGTATGGGGGACCATATACATCCTGTATCGGTAGTGCATGGAGGTATATACATGTCCGGTGTCTGCGCTACATGGGGGTGTATGCATAATGTCCTGTATCTGTAGTGTATGGGAGTGTATACTTGCACTGTATGGGGGTGTATACTTGCACTGTATGGGAGTGTATACTTGCACTGTATGGGAGTGTATACTTGGACTGTATGGGGGTGTATACTTGCACTGTGTGGGGGTGTGTAGTTGCGCTGTGTGGGGGTGCGTAGTTGCGCTGTGTGGGGGTGCGTAGTTGCGCTGTGTGGGGGTGCGTAGTTGCGCTGTGTGGGGGTGCGTAGTTGCGCTGTGTGGGGGTGCGTAGTTGCGCTGTGTGGGGGTGCGTAGTTGCGCTGTGTGGGGGTGCGTAGTTGCGCTGTGTGGGGGTGCGTAGTTGCGCTGTGTGGGGGTGTATACAGTTGTACAGTACGTACTATACGTATATATTATATACATCACCGCACATCTCTGCAGCTTTGTTCTTATATACCAGTTCCAGACGTGTGGCTTTTCCTTGGTGGCAGGACGGCTGTTTCTTCTGTTTTCTGCTTGGGGTTGGATTGTCCTTGTTGCACTGAGCTATATTTTCGCTCCATTTTGTATACATATATACACAGCTGCTCTCTGTCATGGACAGCTCCTCCCTTCCCTATAGGTGGTGTGTGGTATTGCAGCTCAGCTTCATGGCAGTGAATGGGCAGAGCTGCAATACCACACACATCCTGAGGACAGGAGTGGCGCTGTTGGTGGTAGAAAGTAGCCAGGTTTGGTTTTATCTTGTATGATCCCATTAAAGAGCATGTCCGAGGTTTATACTGGTGTGTAAGAGAAGGAAACGTGATTTAATCCCAGTTCCCAGCAGCAGTGATGTCACATACATCCATGTGACCTCTGCAGCCAATCACTGGCCTCATTAACTGCTGCATGATGTAGATTGAGAACAGGGGATTTAACAGGTTTCTCTCTGCCACAGACAGCGCCCCTGCTGTGCATGGGTTGTGTGCGGTACTGCAGCTCAGATACATTCACTTTTTTACATTCACTTTTTTTGAAGCGGAGTTGCTTTTGTTTTCTGGTTTGAAAATCTTGGACATCCCCTTTAAGAACGCCGTAAGTAAACCACCTGTGGGTGTTCAGCAGGTGTGGAACCACAAGTTCCAGCAGTTTGTTACTTATTATTTTCTAGTAGAAAAGTAGAGCCAGGCTTTGGAGTAAGAGGAAATATGTGTCCTTCATGTGTCTGGGGAGCTCTTGTTGCAGGTGGTTTATAGGACATCGCTCCCATCATCCTCCTCACATCCCCCTCTTGTATGTGAGGCTGTGTCCGCTCGGCTTCTGGGCTCGGCGGAGGCGTTTCTGCTAGTGTGGACTGACGGGCCGGCGGAGGCGTTTCTGCTAGTCTGGACTGGCTGGTCGGCGGAGGCATTTGTCTGACTGTGCGCTGGCTGGTCGGCGGAGGCATTTGTCTGACTGTGCGCTGGCTGGTCGGCGGAGGCATTTGTCTGACTGTGCGCTGGCTGGTCGGCGGAGGCATTTGTCTGACTGTGCGCTGGCTGGTCGGCGGAGGCATTTGTCTGACTGTGCGCTGGCTGGTCGGCGGAGGCATTTGTCTGACTGTGCGCTGGCTGGTCGGCGGAGGCATTTGTCTGACTGTGCGCTGGCTGGTCGGCGGAGGCATTTGTCTGACTGTGCGCTGGCTGGTCGGCGGAGGCATTTGTCTGACTGTGCGCTGGCTGGTCGGCGGAGGCATTTGTCTGACTGTGCGCTGGCTGGTCGGCGGAGGCATTTGTCTGACTGTGCGCTGGCTGGTCGGCGGAGGCATTTGTCTGACTGTGCGCTGGCTGGTCGGCGGAGGCATTTGTCTGACTGTGCGCTGGCTGGTCGGCGGAGGCATTTGTCTGACTGTGCGCTGGCTGGTCGGCGGAGGCATTTGTCTGACTGTGCGCTGGCTGGTCGGCGGAGGCATTTGTCTGACTGTGCGCTGGCTGGTCGGCGGAGGCATTTGTCTGACTGTGCGCTGGCTGGTCGGCGGAGGCATTTGTCTGACTGTGCGCTGGCTGGTCGGCGGAGGCATTTGTCTGACTGTGCGCTGGCTGGTCGGCGGAGGCATTTGTCTGACTGTGCGCTGGCTGGTCGGCGGAGGCATTTGTCTGACTGTGCGCTGGCTGGTCGGCGGAGGCATTTGTCTGACTGTGCGCTGGCGGGCCACTTATTGGATCAGTTTGAAATGGAAGATAAATAGCAATCTGTGAACAGATCCGCTTTCCATAGACTCCAATGTTAAAAAACAGACACTGCTGACATCAATTATTTAAAGGGAATCTGTCAGCAGGTTTTTCCTCCCCCATGTGAGAGCAGCATAATGTAGAGACAGATCCTGATTCCAGCGATGTGTCACTTACTGAGCTGTTTGCTGTCATATTGAGATCAATGTTTTCTCCGCTGCAGATCTAGCAGTTATACAGAGCTCGTGAATATGCTGGACTACTTGGCAGTACATCAAGTAGTCCTGTAATGATAATCTACTGCTGATTAATCAGTGATTTTATCAAAACTACACTAAGCAGCCCGGTAAGTGACACATTGCTGGAATCAGGATCTCTATCCCTACATTATGCCGCTTTCAGATTATAGGGCAAAAACCTGGTGACAGATTCCCTTTTAAAATAGTTGTCTGCTGCTGGATGGTTTCTGGCCATGGAGTGGATGGTGATGCTGGATCGTTGCTGGGTGTCGTCCTGTGACTTGTAGTGCGTCTTGTATTGTTGCTCCCTGCAGATGACCGTGTACCGGCTGCTGGGACTCGATGACATGAGGAGCAGCCAGTTATCACCCTGGTTTGGGACTATAATGGGCATGTTTCACCTGAGTGAAGCCTGAAGCAGCAGCTTGTTCCCCAGGAGCAGCGCTCTCCCCTCCCATCATGCACGCAGCCTTCCCAGGACCGGATGCCTGCTGCTAGCAGCCCTGCATCATCTTCCTGCAGGGAGGTCCTGCCTGTATTTGCACATACATTGTTTGTTACCCCCTCCCCCAGCAGCATCCTGACAAAGCCCATCAGTCATGGTGGGGGGGGGGGGGTTAGGGATGTCAGTTAACCCTCTGTTGGACAGTTTCTTCCTTTGCTCCTCCTGGGCACTAGATGTGGCGGGCATGTCATTACATGGCAGCGTGCGTGCACCCCTCGGGGGGTTGAGGAGAGCGAGACTCTGCTCCTTCCTGTGCTGGCGGATCTAGGAACTGTTTCTGACGAGGGCGGTCCGGGATTTCGGTGAATGGCAGCCGAGTCCCCAGACGCAATCCATGTTTCTGAAGTTTTCTCCGAGAGCCGTGTTTCTGGGTAGTGTATCTGGTGGGAGTGTAGGGACCCCCGGCCCATCATATCCTGACACTCTCGTTCCTAATGGCAGTCATCAGACTTTTCTGCAGATTCCTTATAATCGAGGTGTGCCCGTCACAGGCGCCTAATCTGTGTGGCGAGGGTTTATGCCGTGTCTCCTCATATTTCACCTCTCTTGCTGAATACCTATATACCGTGGGTGTCCCTGGCTTTTCCGGGGGAGTTGTGGGGCCCTTATCGTTTGCCGTAGAGCGGTGGTCTCCCACTTTTGGTTGTATTTGGCTCCATAGACTGGCTGTAATGGTTGTGTTTGGCTGTGGGTCTAGTCAGCCGCTGGCTTTTATACTGGCTCTTTCGTCGTGTTTTGTGGTTAATCTGGGCCGTTGCTTATTTCACATAGCACAGACTTTGGTGAGGGGTTATCCCGCACCTCTCGCCTCTGCACAGTGAGGCGCCGGCGTCCTATACATCAGAATATTGTACCTGGATGATGCCTGGTCATCAGATGGAGCTTGATATCCCTTTACCTGATCATAACATCTCGGTTGTATGTCAACGTGATGGGAAAGTAATTTGTGATCAAACAGGCTTTCGCCAGCGCCGCCGCCTTCCACATCGGTAGGTGAGCGGCACCGGTGACCAATTCTGCCCCAGAAGGGCATTTTCTTTATTTTTATGGAGGATGTGGAAGAAGTAAAGGTGGAAATCCAGTCGTTGTGATTTTTGGTTCTTCCCCACAAAGCCACCTTGACCAGACCTCGAGACAATGGCCACCACACAATAGAGATCCTCGGCCTGAGGTCCTTGGGTTTTTTGCTGGTGGGATTGTACTGGGCTCCGCATATCCAATATGGCAGGAGGGAGGATGTAATTCTGCATTGTGTGCGGTTTGTAGTCTTCAGTGTGAACACGTCCGTAGCCGGATATCCAGGACTGTCCTCATACTAATGACCTGTTTCCTTCTTTCCCCAGGAGCTGGCGGAGGCAATGATATTCAATGGTGTTTTTCTCAGGTGAAGGGAGCGGTGGAAGACGATGTGTCTGAAGGTAACGGGACTTTGTGTGTCGTCTTAGGTGGTCACTGCCTGAACTGATTATATTGTCCCATTTAAAGCACTTAAGTGTGTATATTGTGGTTATTTCACATGAACACATGTACCTCTGCATCAGGTCAGTAATGCCTCTGTGCCCCATGATCGTGAATACAGAGCTATAGTATTTTTCGGTTTATAAGATGCACCCCCCATTTAAAGAAAAAAAAATGGGGTCCGTCTTATAATCCGGTGGTGTCTTACCGGGCTGCTGGCAGTGCGGGCTTCAAAGAAATGGTCCCCGGAGTCGGCGCGTGCGCAGATTGAGCTATATGCTCAATGACTAGCCGAGATCTCATCTGCGCACGCACCACCTCTGGGCGCCATTTTTCTTAAGTCCTCTGCTACGAGATCAATGGGTCGGAGGCGGCGTGTGCGCAGATGAGATCTTGAGCGGAGAGCTCCATTTTCGCACGCCCTTACTCCAGACGCCATTATTTGAAGCCCGAACCGCTGCCTTTGGCAAAGTCGCCTCATTGTCCACAGCACAGTGCCCGCAGTTTGGCGCCCCAGCAGAGCACCTGCGGCCCCACCCGCACCATTGCCTCCTGCTATCCATCTTCACCATCCCCCTGGTAATCTACATTCGGATTATAAAACGTGTCCCTCATTTTTCTCCCAAATTTTTGGGAGGAAAAGTGCGTCTTACCCGAAAAATATGGTAACTTTCATTTTGGACATGCCTAAAAATGTGCTATGAAGATGCAGAGTCTCTGCTTAGGGAGGACCCAAAAGATGGTCACAAAGAAAAATGGCAGCCCCAGACTGGTGAAAGGTGTGGATAAATTGTATTGTGTAGAAGGGGGAGGCTCCTGCTGCAGTTATATTACAGCCAGGAGAGTGGGCCCTGGCTGATCTCCCAGCATACATACTGAAGTGTTTGGTTTATTTTACCCCTAACCACCAAAAGCGTAGAGAAGTTCATTAAAAAGAAAAATTAACTACATTGGTATATACATGTCTGACAGATGCCAAGAAGACCCTTTGTAGGCTTCAGTTTGGTCTGTTTGGGGATTCATGGGGTCCAATTGTTTTCGACATTTCCCAGCTGTTGTTCATCATTGGTTCACAGCGAGGCTCTGTGCGGCGGGCGGGCAGCGAGGCTCTGTGCGGCGGGCGGGCAGCGAGGCTCTGTGCGGCGGGCGGGCAGCGAGGCTCTGTGCGGCGGGCGGGCAGCGAGGCATGGGCCATTGTGAAGATGTCAGTGGTAACTTCTTCAAGAAATGGTGCCAAGAGTCGGCATGTGCACAGTTGTAGCACTTGGCTCAAGCTCTCATCTGCGCAAGCGCAGACTCCGGACGCCATTTCTTTGAAGCCCGCACTGCTGACATCTTCAGAATGGCCAGTGCTTCTCTGCCTGCAGCGAGCACCAGCATAGCGCTACAGTGAGCATCTGGGCCCCCCTCTGCACCGCCCGCAGCATCAACCTGCTCCACCACCATCGCCGCTGCCTCCTGTAACCCCACTCCACCACTGCTGCTGCCCCCTTCCGGTAAGACACCACCGGATTATAAAACAGATGCCATTTTATTAATTGTAGTAATATAATAATTTATAATCCGGTGCGTCTTATAAAACGAAAAATACGTAATATGATGTACACTGTAATGGGGCACACAGAGTGGATTGTCCGTCCAGACTATTCTGGTCGATGTCCCTCAGATGAGTAATGATGGATCCAAGTCCTGGCCTGACCGAGGGTTTAGGACCTGAAGTGACCCCTAGATCTTTATGGGGCTCTCTGATTGGGACCTGTGCCTGGACCAGGACCTTCTTCTTTAATACAGGCGCACAGAGGCAGCCGGTGTATGCTGGATGGGCCTGTCCTGAGGGCGTTACTGTAATATCAGAGGGTCCGCCACTGCCGGTAACTGCGGCTGATCTCTCGGCAGACGCTGCAGCTTTCCTGTAGGGTCCTCTCCTGCGATCGCACCATGGAACCTGTTGGGTGACATTACTGAGCCTGTAGTGATTGGGTAACGCTCTGTCCTTCTCTCAGGTGCTGGGAGGCTCTCGGCCATGTTGCTTTTGCTGTGTGTTTTGTCTACACCGTGTGCAGAATTATTAGACAAGTTGTATTTTAGAGGATTTTTTTTATTATTGATCAACAACTATGTTCTCAATTAACCCAAAAGACTCATAAATATCAAAGCTTAATATTTTTGCTAGTTGGAGTGGTTTTTTTTTTAGATTTGGCTATCTTAGGATGATATCGGTTTGTGCAGGTAACTATTACTGTGCAGAATTATTAGGCAACTTAATAAAAACCAAATATATTCCCATCTCACTTGTTTATTTTCACCAGGTAAACCAATATAACTGCATAAGATTTAGAAATAAACATTTCTGACATGCAAAGACAAAACCCCCCAAAAAAAGTGACCAATGTAGCCCCCTTTCTTTATGATGGCATTCAGCAGCCGACCATCCATAGATTGTCAGATGCTTGATCTGATTACGATCAACATTGCGTGCAGCAGCCACCACAGCCTCCAGACACTGCTCCGAGAGGTGGACTGGTTTCCCTCCCTGTAGATGTCACATTTTATGAGGGACCACAGGTTCTCTATGGGGTTCAGATCAGGTGAACAAGGGGGCCATGTCATTATTTTTTCATCTTTTAGACCTTTACTGGCCAGCCACGCTGTGGAGTAGTTGGATGCATGTGATGGAGCATTGTCCTGCATGAAAATCATGTTTTTTCTTGAACGATACCAACTTCTTCCTGTATCACTGTTTGAAGAAGTTGTCTTCCAGAAACTGGCAGTAGGTCTGGGAGTTGGGCTTCACTCCATCCTCATCCCGAAAAGGTCCCACAAGTTCATCTTTGCTGATACCAGCCCATACCAGTACCCCACCTCCACCTTGCTGGTGTCTGAGTCGGAGTGGAGCTCTCTGCCCTTTATTGATCCAGCCTCTGGCCCATCCATCTGGCCCATCAAGAGTCAATCTCATTTCATCAGTCCATAAAACCTTTGAAAAATCAGTCTTAAGATATTTCTTGGCCCAGTCTTGACGTTTTATCTTATGTTTCTTGTTCAAAGGTGGTCGTTTCTCAGCCTTCCTTACCTTGGCCATGTCCCTGAGTATGGCACACCTTGTGCTTTTTGATACTCCAGTAACGTTGCAGCTCTGAAATATGGACAAACTGGTGGCAAATGGCATCTTGGCAGCTTCACGCTTGATTTTCCTCAATTCATGGGCAGTTATTTTGCGCCTTTTTTGCCCGACAAGCTTCTTGCGACCCTGTTGGCTATTTGCCATGAAACGCTTGATTGTTCGGTGATCACGCTTCAAAAGTTTGGCAATTTCAAGACTGCTGCGTCCCTCTGCAAGACATCTCATAATTGTGGACTTTTCAGAGCCCGTCAAATCTCTCCTCTGACCCATTTTGCCAAAGGAAAGGAAGTTGCCTAATAATTAAGCACCCCTTATATAGGGTGTTGATGTCATTACACCGCACCCCTCCTCATTACAGAGATGCACATCACCTGATTTACCTAATTGGTAGTTGGCTCTCAGCCTATACAGCTCGGAGTAGGACAACATGTATAAAAAGTATCATGTGATCAAAATACTCATTTGCCTAATAATTCTGCACACAGTGTAGAGGTATACAGATATACCAGTCATACACTTCTGTGTGTGACTAGATGTATAGATGCTGTAGTCCGCTGGTTCTCTCGATGCCATGTTGTATATGTGAAGTACTGGACGCGCTGTGGACAATATTAGAAGCCCGCGGCGGTCGTGTGCACCACAACAAGGGGATAAAGTAGTGTGATTTGTGAATGTGCTGTCACCAATGTCAGGTCCGTTCCCCTTTATCGGTTCCAATCCTATATACCCCGGTGGTTTCAGTTCCACCAAGTACACATGCGATGTCCACCACCCAGTACAAGTCAGTAAGAATCTGTGTTACTGACAGGCGGCACCGTCGGCTCCTCCACATTCCTAACTGTGCCGGTAATAACTACTAGGTTGGTCTGGATCCAAGCCTTGAGACCACCGCTGATCACCAGACTTGGGGTCACGTGTCACCGATTCTTCACGGTCTGTGGGACTGACTGAGAAGGTGGAGGTCAGACCATTAATCCGGTTCCCTGCCTTTCTGCAGTCGGACCCCCCCCCCCCCCCCCAACTGTTCTAGCAGGGCTTTGTGGCCAGGGATATTAACTGGTGAAATGCCAGCCTGCGGGCGATGCTATATGGCTTCCTGAGGACACCGGCATGAGAGCGCCCTCATCGGGCACGGCGGTCAGTGACGGTGATGGTGCTATTCAGTGGTGTTATATCGCCCACGTACAGCGTGTCCTCGTACAGCTCTCCGGAAATGGAAATTTCCTTGTAGCCCGTTCCCATGTAAAGCCTGACAATACAGGGTTTGTGCGCGGCGCTCACCTAACTTGTGGGTTTTTCCGTCTTAGTGGGTGATTACTTTGGCGTTTTGCAGGATAACTTTGCTTTCTCCACCCAGATGTAAACTCCCAGACCTGTTCTCCCAGACGTGTCCGGACTCGGGTGCTCCGGGAGTGTGTAATGCAGAAGCACAGGACGCCTAAGGGGGGATTCTTGCAGCTGCTCTGTGTCCGAGGCCTTAGATATATAGTCAGTGTGAGTGTACCGCCCCACGCTTGGCTGCAGCCGAGCCGCTCTGATCCGGGCTCGTGTGTTGGTGGCTCGAGCGTCTCCGGACCGGGGGTTACGTCGCTCTGGAAAGGGGGCTGGCTTGTTGAGAGGGGGGTTTTTGCTTAGATTACAGTTCATGACTCCACCCACGGGTCGTGGTGAAGGTAGGCACCACCGCTGTCGGTTACGGGGCACCCCGGGGGAGATGTTGGGGGCAGCTTGTGATGTTAACCCCTCCGTCGGCAGCGGATGGTGGCCCCGGGACCCAGTTGATGTGGTGCAGTGTTGGTGCGTGGCCCGCGGGCCCAGGAGTACTCACTCTGACAAACACACAGGAGTCTCTGGTAAACCAAACGGAGGATGGTCGGTGCCCGCCTTTCTCCTGCACCTTCTTTGTAGAAATGGACAGCCGCGCTTCAACGTGAGTCCCGCTCCCCGGCGTGTACGTCGGGAGAGCCCGTTTGGCCGCAGGCGCTGACCTGTTGGATCTCTTGGCCCTTGGCGGTGGCCGTTATCTGGAATCGGTGGCCGTTATCCGGAATCGGTGGGCTGTTGCCTTCTTTTGGGACTTTGGGTGGGAAAGGACCTAAAGTCCAGACCTCAATCAGTTAATGAACGGGGTCCGGTAGATTCGGGACCGCGTTTCAGGGTCTGAGTATCCCCACTTGTGCTCCAGTTTCCATCTGGTTCCCCGGTTCGGTACCGGCGGGCCACTACCCTGTCCCGGCTACCTACAGTTCCACTGGGCTGTCTTCCCGACTCCTGCAGACGGCCACCACCGTCTGCCTCCTAGCCAAAGTGCCTGGGCTCCTACCCAGGACACAGACAGATTTTACTCCTCTTAACTCCTCTCCTAAAATTTATCTAACCGTGTTTTCCTGCCTCCGGGCATGTGAACTCGGGTGGGGGGGGGGGGTGTCAGTGGCCAACCGCCTGGCTCCGCCCCCATGGTGTGGACATCAAGCCCAGAGGGAGGTGACTAGGGTTTTGTAGGTTGGCTGGTGTCACCTTATTTGGGGATGGGTGTAGTGTACGGGTCTAACTGTGACTACCTGGCTAGTCCAGGGCGTCACACGAGGACTGCCTGTGGAGAGAACGGCCATGCCTTGTGTGCGGGAGGTTACACGCCGGCTAATGCCGTCTAATCTGGGGTCATTCACCGCATTTTACCACCGATCCAATGAAGGTTTATTCCGGTCGTCCTTTTCGGGGCGTCACTCTTTTGACACATCTGTAATATGGGCATGATCATTATCATTGGCAGTGTGAACAGGCCATGTACTGCTGACCATGATGGGAACGTGACTGTAACCATTCCTGAGGGGCTTCTGTATGATCTCCCCATGTGTTTACACTAGGAGGCCCCCATCCCGTAGGCACGCATGGCAGAGGTCTCCATTCACACTATGATGTGACGGATCCGGCGAAAAAATGGATCAGTAGCATCAGTTTTTTTCATTAGTTCCTTCAGTTTTTTTGACAGATCTGGTGTGATACTGAGCATGCTCAGTTCAAAAAAACGGATCCGGCGGCAACAGACGCCGGATCCGTTTTATCATGTTTTTGCCGGATTCTGCCTGATGGCAAAAAACTGATGTGTGAAAGCAGCCTTAAGCGGGCTTTACACGCTACGATATCGCTAGCAATTTCTAGCGATATCGAGCGTGTAAGCACCCGCCCCCGTCGCACATGCTATATCGTGTGATCGCTGCCGCAGCGAACATTATCGCTATGGCAGCGTCACACGCACTTACCTGGTCGGCGTCGTCGCTGTGACTGTCGAACAATCCCTCCCTCAAGTGGGAGGGACGTTCGGCGTCACCACGACGTCACTAAGCAGCCGGCCAATCAAAGCGGAGGGGTGGAGATGAGCGGGACGTAACATCCCGCCCACCTCCTTCCTTCCGCATTGTGGCCAGCGGCAGGTAAGGAGACGTTCCTCGCTCATGCGGTGTCACACATAGCGATGTGTGCTGCCGCATGAGCGATGAACCACAACGCTAAACAACCCTTACCGATTTTTGACTTTGGGACAACCTCTCCATGGTGAACGATTTTCACCATTTTTGAGGTCGCCTAAGGTCGCTGGTCAGTGTCACACGCTGCGATATCGTTAATGACGCCGGATGTGCGTCACTAACAACTTGACCCCGACGATAAAACATTAACGATATCGTAGCGTGTAAAGCCCCCTTTAGTGAGTGGAGGTAATCCGTCCACCTCATAGGTGTGACATATCAAGATGCTTATTACACAGTATGATTATTGCACATGTGCGCCTTAAGCTGGCCACAAAAAAAGACACTGTAAAATGTGCAGTTTACAGTATAGGGGTGTTCCGAAGGGGTCATTATCTGGTGTGACCACCATTTGCCAGTCCACCATCTGCCCTGTGCAGTGGGAGCCCAGATTCATCTGCGAGGAGAAAACCTCTCCAACGTGCCGGACGCCATCCAATGTGTGGGTTTCCCAACTCCAGCCGCAGCCAGGTGGAGACCACCGATGAGGACGAGCAGCAGATGCGTTTCCCTGCGACAGTTTGTGCAGAATTTCTTTGGTTTTGCACAGATTGTTGCAGCCACTGTCCGGGGGCCCGGTATCAGACAATCTTGGAGGTGAAGATGCTGGATGTGGAGGTCCTGGGCCGGTGAGGTGACGTGATCTGCAGTGGTGAGGCCGGGTGGCTGTTCTGCCAAATTCTCTGAAATGCCACTTGGAGGGCTTATGGTGCAGAAATGAATAATCAATTCACGGGCCCAGCTGTGGTGACATTCCCGCTCCCTCAAAATGTGCGACATCTGTGGCATTGTGCTGTGTGATAAAACTGCATTTTAGATTGGCCTCTTATTTTGGCTAGCATAAGGCGCACCTGTGCAGTAATCATGCTATCTAAGGCCCAGAAAACTCCTCTAAGACCACACTTGTAGTCACTCCTGAGTGGTAGCATTAGACATTGGTGGGTGAAAAGATAAAAGAGCTTTTCTGCTATCGGAAGTGTACAGGTGCTACTGGAATATGTAGTTCTCCTTGGCACTATTGCCTGAGGGCTGAACGAGCGTTCTCTGTACTGGTTAGATTATATCAGTTTTCTCAGGAGACGCCAAAAAACACAGTAAAGGGATTGGAGGGTGGGGCTGGGGTTTGCGGATGAGGGGGGTGAGAGTCATCGTAGGAAGTGATCTCACAGCTGAACTCTCATGACCTTTAGGTATAAGTATTTGTGGGGGTGATTATCTGACACATTTTGGGCTGGGTGGTACGGTCTGGTGGTCTTTCAGCTTGTATGTAGGTAAGAAGCCCTGCAGATACGGGCAGTGATGAGACTGTTCCTAGTGATGGCTGTCTTAGAGGACTTCTGGGAGGCCGAGGTAAAACAAATCTACTGGTCACGTGATTGATAGGATGCATTACTGGTCACTTGTGGGGCGCCTTACTGGTCACTTGTGGGGCGCCTTACTGGTCACGTGATTGATAGGATGCATTACTGGTCACTTGTGGGGGCGCCTTACTGGTCACTTGTGGGGGCGCCTTACTGGTCACTTGTGGGGGCGCCTTACTGGTCACTTGTGGGGGCGCCTTACTGGTCTCTTGATTGGCTACCAAGGTGCACATGGCCAGTGAAGTCAATCATCGTTCCCCTGAAATTGCAGTTGGGTCTTCTTGCTGTGTCTGAGTTGATAAAATCCCCTCCCCTCACTCCTGTATCTGTTCCACGGGGCATGCCATTAACCCTGCGTCTCCTTCTGTCGTTACAGCCGATATCATATCTACGGTAGAATTCAATCATTCTGGAGAATTATTAGCCACTGGAGATAAAGGAGGACGTGTGGTCATCTTCCAGCAGGAGGTCAGTATGGTCGGACGCTCGGACTTTTGGGTTGGCTATAGACTTGATTCACAGAATTTTGCAGTGATGTTACCTTTTTTTTTGTTTATTTATTTATTTAATGGAAAATGGTTTGTGTAGTTTTTCTTTGTCTTCCCATCAGTGCTGTGATTGTCACGGCTTGCTAGACCATGCTGCCATCTTTC